>NC_067495.1:45510847-45521512 GCF_947179515.1 Apodemus sylvaticus
TCATTGCCACTTGATTCAAGGGGGAAAACAAAGTAGACCAAAGACATTGACTAGATCCTAAAAAGAGTCATAGTCCCCAGAAGAAGTAATTTGCTATACTTGGTAGTAAACAGAAATTAACTCACCAAAGAACACCAGGGAATTAGACCCAATTATGTCAGCAGGACTTCAGTTAGCATCGTGGAACTAGAACCTTCTTTAGCACTGAAGACTCATAAACATGAGATGATTTTAAAGTTATTAGCTTTAAGTGAAAGGCTTTAGAATACTCATTAGTGAATAGAGAGTTATATAATGTGAATTTATGATTATTTTGTAATATGTCCTGTAACTTAAAGAAGGGAAGCACTTATATTGTTCATTGTGCTAGCTAGTTTTATATCTATGTGACACAGCTAGCGTTATCATAGAAGAGGGACACTCAGTTGAGAAAATGCCCATAATATCAGGTTGTAGGGAAGTTTGTAAGGCATATTTAAATTAGTGAATGATGTACAAGGGCCAAGCCCATTGTGAGTGGAGACATCCATGGGCTGGTGGTCCTGGAATTTATGAGAAAATAGTCTGAGCAAGAAATGGGGAATAAGCCACTAGGCCACACTCTTCCATGGACTCTGCCTCAGCTCCTCCTGCCCTGCCCTCACTGGTTATGAAGATGAACTCTTGAATGAAACTATGAATTAAATAAACCCTTTTCACCAAAGTTACCTTTGGTCACAGCGTTTTATCCTCCAATAGTAACCTTAACTAAGATAATATCTAAACATTTACCTTAGAGTAGGATTGTTCTCTTATGCAGAATACTGAAGAGGTTTGTTTTCCTAGAAATACTGATGAAATACTTAAGGTTTTGCTGCTGTTGTTGCTGTCTTGTTTTTACATTTGTGGTCTTAATGATTAAAACAAGCCAAAGGAGCTTAGTTACACGACTGTTATAATTTCTACTATAGTATCAAAAATAATTGTGGTACTTTGCCATATGTTCTTGCCTTCTTCTTACTTATTACTTTTGGGATGAGGCTTGACATCAACTAATTGCTTACTTCTAATATTCAAACGCAATCTGAAGGTATTCTCTAAAGGAATAAATAGCTTAATGACAAAGATTCTAGAAATAAGCTTTTCCAACTTTTCACTCTATATGTAATGTAGATAAATGGCACAGATAACTGTAACCAAATGTGTCTTGGTTTATGAGATTATAGCTGGGTATTCTAGAAATAGAAATGTATTCTGTTTATCTACAAACACTGAAATGTATCAAAGAGCTGGAAACATAGCTCGGTGGCACAACACTTGTTTAACATGCATGAGGCCCCTTGTTTGGACCTCAGGATCTCAAATAAAAGTTACAGTATTACCACTGAAAAACTGTGAAAGATGTGGCTCACCATTCCAATTGAGAAAATATTTTAGTTGCTCTTGGTTGCCGTCCAGAGCATCCTAGTAAATTTCTCAAACCATGATCACTGCCTGCACATGATACTCATGAATACATGCAGCAAAACACATGTACGCAAAAAATAAACAAAACCCGTCTTTAAGAAAATTTACTTATAGGATTGGTATGAGGGTTAAGATGTCAAGTGTTCCCTGTTCTGTTAATCTATAAACCCTACACTTACTACCATTTATGGCTCTGCAACAGTAGATATATCTCACTGTTCGAAAGACCTGGTCACACGTAGATAAGGATAGTTATTTTCTCTCAGGCTGATTCCTAACCATAAAGCATAGCAGAAAACTAAGAGAATCTTCAATACTTTCCATATACACTTCTCTTTATGATTTAACTGTGATGTCTAGTGTTTAAGTGTAGAAGCCCTTAAGACTTCTTCTTCCGGCAATGAAGTTCTACAAGATTCCTTCTTTAGGAAATCCTTAACCAATTGTAATCACTAAAACACTATAAACAATATCTATAATTATGTTGCAGTGGAATACAGGTCTTCTATATGGATTTTAGGTGGTGTTAAAAACAAAACAGAAAACTAGCTTTGTTTTACATTTGCTTTTATTGGTCAGCATCAGCAATGTGAACCAAATTACTATTGACATTAATTCTTCCCTGTAACCATGGCATCTGGAGTTTAAGAGAATCTGAATCAGGGTTGCTCTGCCCACCCTTCTTCAAGAAATAGTGATTCTTAGAATTCTCATCCATGTAGTTTAAGAATGTCTAATGCAGCATATTTTATATGGGAATCACCCAAGCCTACATGGACCGTAGCTTTCAGTTCCCTGTTACAGGGGTGGAAAATCTTGTTACTCTGATGGTTTTGGCATTGTGGAAGTAGGTAGAGGGGTAGGGTGCTGCTTGTCTGGGTTTCAAACACAGCATGCACAAGACATTCCTTATTCCCAAAGAAATCAAATCTAAAACAGCATCCTTAGCTTTATAATACTTTGATAAACAGTTCTCTCTTGCCTAAATTCTACGTTTGGAAGGTGGGGCATGAGAAAGAAAAAGATGAGATTGAGCCATATATGCAACTAATACAATTGTTCCTAAGTACTCAGAGAGAAAGACTGCCTGGCTGGTTCACCCAGACCCCATATCTCCATTCTCCATCTCCCTCCCACTATTTCCCCTTAAAACTGATGCCCCAATAACCATGGTCCAGTATTGTTCTTACTGTCACACTTGTTTTCAGGAAGCTATACTAAAATCTTATCTTTATACGATCATAAGTAATTAGTAGGCTACTTCCTGAACCACCAGTCACTACTCTGTACCCTTTAGATTTAATCTATTTATTTAGATTTAATCTATCAATCTTCTTTGACACTCACTCTTATCATTTGCCTACAGGTATATTCTCTGCTAACAGTTTGGAAGTCAAGGAAGAAGGATTAGAAAACAAAGGCATATGATTTGAATGAACACTCATAGATCAAGTGCTGAGTTTGGAACTTGTATGTTCTATCCACATGACATCATCATGTAATCTTTACTAAACAGTATATGCCAGATATTTTTGGCCTTCTTTAGAGAGACTATATAAAAAAGAGACTTTGAAATATTTTGAAGTTTTCACATACTCTTATAACATAAGTGACAGAAGCTAGAATCCAAATATAGCTCACACTAGTCTACTCTGTAATCACATCAGTCTAGGCTAGCATTATCTCTGGCTGGAGTAGAGGGCCTGGATTATAAATGGATTTCTTTCCTCTTCCATCTTTTACCTTTTAAAAATCTCCATGTAGTACTTTCTTTTAAGCCTAAATCAGACTAGGCAGCTACCTTACTTTATTTATTTTCTTTGTAAAACTTCCTTTCCTCCATTTCTTAAAGTGAAAATAGGTTCTTCTCTCATACAATACATCCCAATCACAGTTTTCCCTTCCTTCACTCCTCCCAGCCCCACCCCTACAACCCAACTCACCCAGATAAATTCCCTTTCCTCTTCTGAAAAGAGCAAACCTACAAAAGAAAGCAACCAAATACCACAAAGTAAACAGAACAAAAGCAAAAGCAAACTGTCCAGACAAAATAATAAGACAATGCAAAAGTTCTCATATTACAGCTGGAGAGAGTCCCAAGAGCAGGTAAGCCAAAGACATAAACACTCCCACTGTTAGGAGTCCCACAAAATCACCAAGCTAACAGCCTCAACATTTACATGAAGGACCTTGTGCAGACACTTGCAGGCCCATGCTTGCCACTTCAGTCTCTATGAGCCCATATGCACTTTTGAGTTGATTCAGTGGGCAATGTTCTCCTGGTACCCTCCATCCCTCTGATTCCTACAATATTTCTGCCTCCACTTCTACTAGATTCACTGAGTCCAGAAGGGAGGGACCCAATGGAGACCTCCAATTTAGATGCTCTCTCTAAATAATGTCTAGCTATATAGATCTCTGCATCTGCTTCCATCTGATGGCAGAGGAAATTCTCTGACAATAACTGGAAAAGACATCAATCTAAGAGTAGAACAGAATATCATTAGAAATAATTATGTACAAATAACACACACACACACACACACACACACACACACACCTTACCTTAAAAACTTTAATGGCTTAAAAGAAAACTTGAATTTTTAGCAGATTTTTTAATGGTCCAAAATATTATGGGGATCCAGCTACATTTCTTTATTTTCTAGCTAAAGTCTTTTCTCCTACAAATGTTTTAGAAAGTCCCCTTATCTTTTACTTGAAAGGAACTCTATGCCCTTGGATCCTCCTATAACTACTAATATCCTCTCATTTTCACCCCTTGGTTTCATTGAACCTTCAGATGGGTTATTTTCCTGACCAGAATAATGAATAAGGAGTCTATTACTATTATGTATATACCATTATTCTCATTATTGCCTACCATTTTCCTTTTAGCATTGTCTTGTTTTCTTGAACATTTCCCATCTTTTAAGTACAAGTTTCTACTATGCTTTGAACTTTAAGAAGGTAAAGTCTAGTTTCTTTTTTATCTCAGTATACTTGGCTGTTACTACAACAAATGCTAGTGTGAGAAAAAGAGGAGGAGTAGAAGGGAAGGACATGAAGTGGGAAGGAAGAAAGCGAGGAAGAGAGGGAGAGAGGGAGGGAGGAAAGGAAGAAGGGAAGAGAAATGAAGTAATTAACATATGGGTTAGGAATGCATCTCCAGGTATATTGTCCGCATTCCTGTAACTTCTAGCAAAATAATGAGGCTCAAATAGGAGCTTAATGAGTGATGTATAGGTGTGTAGAGTATTAGTTCACTGTGACAGGCTAAAGAGAATGTAAGGAAAAGACCAAAGTGCAAAAGAAAACAGATTCCCTTGACGCTTCCAACCTGCTATCACTAAAATCAACCCAGCAATTATAAGGAATAATTTTAAGATTAGAGTAAACCAGAGAGTTTGACAAAGGGGGATAGCATCAAATCTTAGTAGAATATAGGATTGATTAAGGTAGCCTGACAAATGAAATTTTGCTCAGTTTCCTCCAGGAGTATTCCATCCTAGGTCAGCCATTTTTAAAGATATGATTTTGAAACAAAGCTTTGCAACTGGGAATATACTGAGGCAGAAAGCAGGTCCCTTCTCTCCACTATTCTCATGCTAAGTGTGAGAGTCTTCAAGTAAGACATATACTAAAGCAGGGACAACAAACCCTGCAGCATAGCAGTCTCCGAGGACTTTAATAATGGCCAACTTTATAGCAAAACTCATGGACTTCTAAATCTATAGCCCTGCATTTAATGAACATTGCAATGCAGCAGATCTGAAAACTCACTCCTTAACTTCCTGTAACAACCTAGCTATGGCCAACTAACAGTCTTTAAATTAACTCTTGCTTTCTCTTGGGACGACATTCTATCATTTTAAATAGAACTTCAATAGTCATATATGGAAGTAAAAGGAAGAAATGCTCTATAGTGACTATGATCAAGTGCATTTTTTTGGTCTAGCTATG
The DNA here is from genome assembly GCF_947179515.1 of Apodemus sylvaticus. Taxonomy (NCBI): domain Eukaryota; kingdom Metazoa; phylum Chordata; class Mammalia; order Rodentia; family Muridae; genus Apodemus; species Apodemus sylvaticus. The sequence goes on from NC_067495.1 coordinate 45,516,254, forward strand.
AACCTTTGGTGGCTAGGTTAAAGTTCTTAAAAGAACAAGACTCCAATTTCTTTTTATAGATAGCTTTTCAAAAAGTCCATTTTTGTATAATTCATATACCCTTTTAATAAAGGACTGATACATTTGTAATATGCAGGAAAACAAATCACTAAAAATGAGTTGCAAATGCAGACAAGCTAGATTCTTTCATTCTGGTTAGTAGGCTCATTTTTCAAAGACTCAGTGTGATAGATAACATGGTAGTTGCACATATGAAATCATGGTAGTTTTGACAGAATTCAGGAGACCTGAGAACATCAAACCAGACAAGATCCTAGTATAAAATGGGGGGAAAGTCACCACCACAACCTGAGGAGTTATCAGCAATTGATGGCTTCTGGAAGAGGCGTAATCTGTTTTCTTCAAGTCTGCAGATGCTGAGAAGCTACCCATGCTCAAGTAGATGGTTCTGTGCCCATACACATCCAAACAGTACTAAGTATAACATATTAATAACACACACACACACACACACACACGAATTTGGAAGGGGGAATAGAGGAGTAAATGGAGTTGAGAGAATGGGGGTTAGATTAAATTAAAATTGTAATGCTAAATTAGTAACCAAAAAATTAGTCTTCTTTTCTGTTTTTATGTTAGAATGGTATGGGTGTGTAGCTGTATATGTGTGTGTCCAGTTGGAAAGTTCACTCCTTAGAGCAAACTTTGAATGAATGGTTGAGCATGATCAAGCCAAGGAAAGCTTATGTGATTGCTATTGCTCTGTTCAACTTTTGTAAAATCATAAAACCTTGGGCAACACTTAGGTTGGATTAACGTTTTTCACATATATTTCTCTTCACTTTTATTGGACATTTAATGTGCTTTCTCTGGTGAGAAACTATCCCTATTACTGTTAATTATTTTGCTTCACTATAATGTCAAGTGATACCTTCCACACTTAACTACTTATCCACTACACGCTTACTAACACAGGGAGAACTGCTCGTTATGAGCCTGTTGCTCACAGCTCACTAAGGAGCTTTGTGGTTCTCTCTCAGATACTTCATGTTGTTCTCAAATTACCCCATAAGGACAGCTTTTAGCCTACTTCAGATCATGTCTCTGACTTTCTATACACATGAAGATCAAGTCATTCTTCACTCCTGGTAAGTTGTAAGAGCCAAGACTGTTCTTCCAATTATTTATATACTTACTAACTGCTCTCAAAAATCATCACAGGCAGTATACCCATAATTAAATTTTTAGAACAATATGGCCATTTATTTTTATTGTTTGTATGTTTGCCTCCTCATTTGCCAGTGACCTTGAAGTTGGAATGTGCTATTTACTTACTGAATTAATATATGTTCATTAACAATCAAAAATTTTATACGTTTATATTGAGCAAAATCACCTTTGAATAGCAGCAACTCAATCAACTTCGTGTATAATTTTTGTGAAAAAGCTTCTAATCTACTCATTATCTCTAAAGCTTATTGCTCATTTCCATTGAAAATTTTGTGCCTTTTTTCCCAGTATCTCCCCTTTCCCATCTGCCACTCTCACCAACTCCTGATAACTGTTACATTACTTTTAATTATGATTTTAACTGTTTAATTCTTATGTATAAGTGAGATTATGTAACAGTCCTCATTTTATACCTATGTTATTTCACTTGGTAGTATCTTCTAGGCTCATTCATGTTCAGGAAAGTAATAAGATTGAATCCCATTTATGTCTGAATAAAACTCATTGTTTCTATTAGCATGTTTTCTTTGTCTATTCACTGGATAATGAAGACTTACAGTGTGTCCATGTCTTACTTCTTTCTGAACTGGGCACGATAAAAGAGAAACACAAATTTCTCTTCACCATACTGATTCTTCCCTTGTATATCTGTCAAGAGATGGGATCCCTTATGCAACAAGCTTGTGTTTCAGTTGTCTAAGGAATCTCAATACTATTGTTTTTACAGTGGCTGCTGTAGTTTGCTGAATCTTTTTTTAAAGACAATTTTATATTGATAAGTACGAAAATATCATCATTTAAAACAGTCTAGTCTTCTACTGTTTAGGATAATAAAAAGAGTATAGCACTAATTGTTACTGTCTTCCTTCTTCATGGTGCTTCCATTTAAACAATGGCGTAACTTTTAGTAATATTCGACAATTACCTTATTGGTTATGAACATCAAGGACCATTCTAGGTGTTAAGAATGCCAAATAATCAAAATATTCCATAATCTTGTCCTTGTACTTTCTGTTGTAAAGTTTTATTTTCTATCACTTTCTAGGTAGTTTTCTTACTTTTTTAATTTAGGGGACTTGATTGATTTTCTTTCTCCTACTACTCACTTTCCATTGCATTCAGGCACTGCAATTTATTACCACCGTTCATAAATTAAGCTTGTTTCACTCTTGTGCCCTTTCTACACTGGTCTTCCCACCTGGAATGTCTTCTTTTCTCTGTTTTCTCTATTCTGTCTATCTCCTCTGACCCAAGACAAATCTTATCACTTCATGAAGACTATTTCTTATCACTTGATTTCCATCTAGATCCCCTGGTAATAGTAACCTTTATATTACTTATTATTTATTAAATACTTGTCCTCTGTATACAATACAAAGTTTTTTTAATTACTCAGAACAATATTCAAAGCAGCCAACCCAGCTACAATATTCAAAGTAGCTAAATAAGTACTATTGTCTAAGTTGAGTGAAGTTGGGCGTTTGAAACTGGGCACACCCTCATAGAGGCAGAGGGAGATGGGAAGGGATAGGGGGTTTCCAGAGAGGAGACCTAGAAAGGGATTGACATTTGAAATATAAATAAAGAAAATATCCAATAAAATGGAAAAAAGTGAAAATGTTTTCAAAGTTAAGCTGCTAATAAGGGAAGGAGTAAGAGAAACAATCAAACATGTATCTATTTAGCTGCTTGGTTTTATGTTTTCCCAGATTTCTGAGAAGGGGAATTTAAGACAGGAGATGAGATTCTCAGGGGAAAAGGACACGTGTGATTTCTAAATTTCCTACCTAAAGCAGACTACCCACCCAATATCATTGTAAACTCTCATCAGGTTTTATATCATGTCTGAGCCTTCTTGGTGCTCATTGAAGAATGTTCTTCAGAATTTAGAGATTTTTAAGCTACATATTTCCTTTTTCTACAAGTGCATGCCATTTTTCCATTTGCACTCATTTTCTCAATTTCATGTTCCTTCTTGTTGCATCCACATCCACTGCCTCATCTCTATTTAACACTTTCCAGAAGAATAAGTTCATGAAATCATCTTTGAGTACTGAAAACAAGTGTAGTTTCCACTATCTCACAGAAATATTTTATATATTTATATATAATGAATATACATTGGAGTATTGCTAATACAAAATGTTATTACTACTCAGTTAAAACCTCAGAGGTAATGTAGACTTCCTTTCTGTTAAGAGCAAACACCCTAATGTCTAAGTGTCTGAGTTCAAAATATGATAGCACTGTTTGTTAGCTATGTGACCTTGGGCAGTTTTCCACACTACTGTAAATTCATTCTCTTACATGGAAAATGAAGATAATATTGCTTACTAAAGAAGATTATTGAGAAGATTAAATAAGCTTCTGTATTTACAGTTCTTTGAGCCATGCCTACTGTAGACTTAAGACTTACGTATATTATTCTTCTTGTTTATACACAAAATATTTGTTCACTATTTACTAGCTATTGTTCTTCCTGGAGAAATACAATCACAAAGGAAAAGCAAACAGCAACAAAACAAAAACAAAAGCAAAAGAGCCTGCAAAACAAAACAGCACAGGTGTAGTACCTGTGACTTGAGTGAGCTTTTCCTGTTAGCCCAGAAATAAAACTAAAATTGATTACCGTCTAAGAATTCTACTGGTTTTCTTTACCAACCTGTTGTCCTATGCTTCCTAAGTCTAATACAAGCCTCAGACCAATGACCTCCTGATAGCTTTATGCAAATAGATACATGTTCCATCTTATCTGCTATATCAGTAATTCCTCTTCACCTTCAACTCACACTGCCTGTTGATGCTGAAAATCTCCATTATAACTTTGAAAAGAGAGCACTGTGTCCTTTACCAATTCTTACTTCAGGTTCAGCCCTTCACCTTGACATTTTTGGCAAAAGCCTTCTATCCCAAAGAAATATGGCAGAACTATGCTTATATTGATGTTTTAGGTCATTGCTTGATGTAACTAATTGTCCCCATGGTCCTGTAAACAAAAAGATGAATTACTGGGAGAATTTCTTCTCTGACAACAGAAGTATTTTATAGGTGGTCCTGTATGTCCTCTTTCAAAATGAAAAATCTAGTCAGAGTTTAATTTTTCAGTCAGAACAAGTGATCTATGTGGGTAAATGTTTTGTATGTTTTTTTCATACATGGTATGTTAGTGGAAATGGCCTAAGACCTGAAAAAAACTACATCAATTTCCTAGTTTTAAAATTATGCATATATATATATATATATATATATATATATATATATATGACTTTAAGTGATCTTTGTAAGATACAAAGGCCTTACAATACATTACCATTATGACATAGAAAACTGACATAAGACTTTCCTGCCGGGTGCCCACACAAGCTTCATCTGTGCGTCTTTCTAAAAGGAAGAGTGTTGATCATAATATTTGAAATTTAGCAAGAATTCCTCAGCAATATAAATGAATTAAAATATTTTAAAATTAAACTTGATTTTAAAATTAAAGGCAACACTATCACTTGAATTCCTCCTATATTTCCCATGATGCCAAGATTAAACAAATAGTTGGTACTTAGATGAAAACTTCCTTATTCATTTTGTGTTCTTTTCTTCATTAATGAGACAACAAAGATTTTTATATGCAATAGACTTTATCAATTTATGGAAAGAAGGAAAAATAGCACATTAATGAATCGACTCTCTTTTTACACCTCTGAGGTCCTGAAGTAAAGATAAGTGTTGATCGATTCATAATACACATGAACTTAAAGGAGCTAGAAATTAGGATTGAGGCTTTGCTTTCAGGGCAAGGTAGAAAAATTCAACTGTGTAATGATTTATATGAATAGAATGTTTGAACATTTATTCTATTGTTTAAATTATTTTGTGGGACTGGGCATATGTATCAGTGGTGGTAGAACCCTTACATGTGTGATTGCTTCAGGATCATCCTAATTCCAGAAAGAGAAGAGAGAAGAGAAAGAGGAGAGGAGAGGAGAGGAGAGGAGAGGAGAGGAGAGGAGAGGAGAGGAGAGGAGAGGGGAGGAG